>NC_085037.1:9948106-9960606 GCF_963692335.1 Osmerus eperlanus
ACTGTCTAGCTGTTCTGTGTCAGCAGTTTTCTGGCTCCTCCAATAGGTGATCAAGATCTACTGTTGCTGAGGCAACAAATCCCGCCCCCACATCCGATTGGCTGTTTCAGAGCTATGAAGCTTTGTACTGTCATCTCATCTGTCTATCTGGGTGGAGTCCCGCCCACAATCGGATTAAGCCAATAGAGAAGGTTTGTCTGTTTCTTTGTGTCTCTTTAGCCCCGTCACTCATTCTCTTGCTCACACACTCCCAGCACCAGGTGATGTGGCAGCGTAGGGGTTAAGTCTGCATGCTGAATCTCTGCAGAGGTGACAGATGCTTCCTATCCCGCTCCACAGGACGACCGGAGAGACACCGCATACCAATGAGCTCCCATCTGACACACACACACACACACGTCTATACAGAGAAACAAACACAATTCAGTTTGACTCTGACCTATACATGAAGACAAAGCAGAGGATAAAACCTCAATGCACACACACACACACACAGACACACACACACACACAGACACGCACGCACGCACACACACACACAAACACACACAGACTCACGCACACACAGACACACACACGCTATAAAAGTGACAGCTGTCGTTATGATAAAGCGGCGGGCAGATAGGAAGTGATGGCTGAGCCACCACGCAACATGGCGTCTTGGAGACCTGCTTTTCATTTTCAGCCTAATATGTTCCAGCCCATTGGAAAAACATTGCGGCACATAATGTAAGCAGTTTCACATGCACACCACTTCTCTCTGCATCTCTGGAGCGCATGACAAAATGAAGGGACCAGACTTAAGTGATGCTTGGGTGACTTCACAAATAACACACCAATGTGTGTGTGTGTGTGTGAGGGAGGTAGGGAGGGAGAGATAAAGAAAAAGTAAAGGAGAAAGACAGAGAGAGCGTGTGTGTGTGTGTGTGTGTGTGTGTGTGTGTGTGTGTGTGTGTGTGTGTTTGTGAATCAATCCAGTTCAGTCAGTGTGTATGTCTATCAACATATTTACATGGTGTCATCAGTCCATCATGATGTTTACATTGAAGCATGACCAGCAGTGTGTGACTGAAGTGTGTGGGACTCTTGGCATTGCAAACGTGTGTACTTGTGGGCACAGAAATGCATTCGCACAAAAACACACACGCACACACACCGTGTCACATGATGAAACTCGAGTGCCCTCTCGTCTTATAAAACCAAGGGACCACATACACATTTTAACACACACACACACACACACACACACACACACACACACACACACACACACACACAGACAGACACACAACCCAGATGATGTGTTTGCAGTGTTTGCATCCTTATATGGGTAAATGAATGGTGTGCTTGGCAGTGGTTAAATGCCTTGCTGCTCAGCCTTGGGGCCCAGATGGCAGCCTAGTCGTTTGCATCACCTTGTTTTGTTTAATTACTACAATCAACTTTCTATCTCTTCAATTAATCACCACCAACCTGTTCCATTAGTCTCTCACAACACACACAAACACACACTGAGACGGATGCGGTGCAAATACACAAACAAAATACACACGTACTCACACATACAATAGGCATGTACACACACACACATTCATACACACACGCACACAAACTAGCAAACACATGCCACATACCGATTCACCCACGCAGTTATTAGCATTTTAAACTCTACATAAACGATTAAACTTTATTTGAACCTGAAAAAAATGAGAACCGACTAGGCAGAGGGGAGGGGGCTATCATGACGGAGGCGAGGTGGGTGACAGCGACCAGGCGCACGAGAATAACGGGGCGGAAAGCACTTCATTACGTCCTTTTATTCCGTTATAATCACCGCTTGGCCATCACTCCACGCCAACGTGGGGCTCGTGTACTGACACCGGGATTGATGCACCGGAAGCGTGAGACTCTGCAACACAATAAACAAAACCATTAACCAACGTCGCGTGCCCGCACCGCGGTGCCAGCCGACGCCGTAAACAATTCATATTAATTATCTACGTTCATCGCCTTTAAGAGCGCTTCCGTGTTACATTTGCTACATCTGCCTAATATAATGAGTGCCTAGATTGTCAATTAGTTTTTTATGTTTGAGTTATCGTGAACGCAGTTTCAGCATCATCTATAATAGACTAAGATAAAATCAATTTCAGCCTGACTGAGAAATTAATTGATTGATAGGTTTATGCTGCATTATATCAACACCAAATGGAACCAGTCATATTTTTATGCTTATTACCAAAGGAATGCATAATGTCTGTTATAGTAGTATACAAAGCCAGTTTAAGAGACACTGCTGGCCCATGAAGCCGCCTTGTGCTGAAGACATGTGAAAACGAGTGTGGTGTGGGCTGCCTGCATCCAGTTATTGTAATGTTAAAACATGGAATAACATGGTGATTTAACAACCTGGCAGTGTCTGCTGGCATAAGTTAGTTACGCTTAAACCTGGGCCTTTTGTGAGTTGCTTAAATATAGGGTGTCAAAAATCCCCCCAATGTTAGGTGAACCAACCCCTGAAAGGTTAAAAGTTATTTAAATTAGTTCCAACAAGGCCTTTACATACATGCTCCACGTCATAGAGGTATATTGAATGACACCAAACATATCTGGTGGCCTGTCATTTAATGTCGTGCTGCCATCTAGAGGTGAAAACTTCAAAGTACGTTATACCGAAGACCATCGCAGTTTGTCAATGCATGTCGGGCGTTGGTAGGTGGGGGTTGGGAAGATGAAGACATGGTGGGATCCATTTTGTAATTAGTCCCATTCCTGTGGCGGGTCATGGCCAAGGAAGTTTAGTTTCATGTCAAACACTCAACAAGCATCCTCAATCCCAGGACTGCAGGATGCCTTCATTGTAAACAGGAGGTGACAGATAAACAGCCTTGTTGACAACACTTCTGAGAAAGCTGGACTCACTGCCAGGCTCCAAGTCAGTCCAACTCCTTAAGATCATCAGTACTATATAAATAGTTCTAACAGGGGAAATGGCAACAGATAGCTCAGTTAATTACATTGGGTGTCATATTTTTAGGATGGTACCCCATGTTTACACGTACTTATAAACTTCACATGTTTATAAGTATTAGTTTATAGTCCAAAATGATATCCTATTTTGGAGTTTAAACAAAAGAAATGTGACCAGTATAGCTACAGGTTCATGCAGTTTGGTAGGCAGGCCTTTGAATAGGCGTAGCTAAGGTAAGGTTATTTCAGTACAAAGTGCACCCTAATGGCCAGACATGTAAGGATTGCTTGTTTGTGCAGAGGCGCAGGCAGATTTATGACCTTCTAAACATCTATACAATGCTCCCAGCACCTACCTGCTCCACCCAAGGAGGTTACAGGCTCCACTGTAAAATAATATGGAGCCCAGAAATGTGCCTGGAGTGACGTTGACATGAGGTGAGACTCCTTGACCTCAGCCTTTCTCATTACCTTCCCCACTCTCTCTTGTGGCAGTTGAACTCCGGACGTGGGAGTGACAGCCATAAAAGTGGCACTCTAGCTGTGTGTGCGTGTGTGTGTGTGTGTGTGTTAGTGTGTGTGTGTGTGTTTTAGTGTGTGTTAGTGTGTGTGTGTGTGTGTGTGTGTGTGTGTGTGTGTGTGTGTGTGTGCTGTCTGTTGTTTGCTTTGTTAGTTTTAGCCTATTGAGTAATGTGACTAAATGGTGTCTGTTTTGGCCGTAATTAAGGTTAAAGCTTCAGTAACAAAAAAGATTCAATGTGCAATGCATAATACATTTTCCTAGACATGAATAATTAGAATATACAAGATGGATCTAAAAAATGTAACTTGTAATGTACTTTAAAAGTACTGTTTAAAGCAGATGTAATCTATTGACAGTGCTCCTGCAAAAATTTCAGTTATCATAGCGATTTCTGAAATTAAAATCTAAGATGGCAAACACATTTTATTAAATCAAAATGTTTTCGAAAAATATTCCAGTAAATCTATAAGGGGACGATGTCGCCTCACATTCCAGTGTAATTCGGTTCTTTGTTTTGCCGATAGATGGCAGACTTGAATGAGAAAAAAATAGCTCGAACATGAACGAGTCTGTAGTGCGCGCGCCTCTCATCCTTGCTCTATTTCAATGCATCGTCTCGTCCTCTTTCCCGGGTGAAGAGTTCACGGCGAGGGCTCTTATGGCAGATGATACGCGGCCCATGTCAAGGTATAATCAAATTTGCGATACCGTGGTAGATGCGTCACAGCGCGCCCGACATGTTATATTACTGGTATCAGTTAGGGGACTCTAAACGAGGCTATCCCAATAAACAAAAGTAACGACCAAGCACCAATTTATTACTATTAGGAACACTTAACCTTATGGTCGGAATAAATCTCTTGGTCATTAAGTATAGAATTTCATTGAGAAGCTGGATATTGTATTATGCTGTAGATATGAGACTGAAAGAATCACAGATATATGGGCTATTTGCATCTTTTACTGTCCCTTGCATCTTAATGATGAAATAGATGCACTCCTCGTTGATGCCCTCATATGATGGTTATTAGCCTGAGCCAAACACACACAATATTGTGAGAAGCGACCACTATGCAGGCTCACATTTACCAATAGGGGGCACTCTCCTTGATCAGATATTGGCGTGGATGATGAGGCTATTCCAGGTGACAGATCTGAGAGGTAAGAGAATCTGACTTGAAGTTTTCAGATGAGACTATAGATCCACTGTGAAATAGCATTGCACTAACTGACTACACAGAACACCATAGTTCAACTGATCTGTGTCCAGAGGTATCTGATTGTATACAGTGTTGGCTGTAATAACCAAACACAGAACTCAGGTGTTGCAGGTGGAGTCATTATGGAAACGCTCGATCATCTAATTGCCCTCCTCCAAATTGTTAAAGTTATTGCTTCAATTATTAAGACAGTAATACAGAAATTTACGACATGCACATATCTGCACAGAAAGGCTTTACATTTAATTGAAGAACATGCAGCAATTCAGAATAAGAAAAAATGAAAAAAATACGTAAAGTGAATTGGAGACATTGCTCACTTCTACTGCTTCCGCTATTGCGAACTCTTGCCAGATGTTGGCGCCAGAGATCTAATCCAATTATTTCAAGGTTTCATCTCTTTTCTATTGCACCGCTCAAAAGTCAGAGGTGGATACATTGGTCCTGGCTTTCACCTATCCAGAGACCTTACATTTAATTGGCTTTCACTGTAAGCACAGCTTTAATTTGAGTGCCGCTTTGAGTGGTCAGCAGACCAATCAAAGCATGCTAGACAGGATGGGTGAACAGGTTGACTCTAGCTCCTCTATAAACCTCTATAATCCTCTGCAGCTCTAGAACTACAACAACTATCCCAAGTGAAAGTATGTGTACTCATATTAGTACATATGTATACACAATATTTGTATTAAAAAAATCTAAAATAATTACAAAGTGGAGATCCAGTAAGATGCTTGTGCTCTGTGTTGCTGTGAACTTGTGATCCTGCAACTAAGGTGATCTATTTCCTAATGTAAATGTATAACAGTATTTTATTTCCATAAACAGTGAGTCATGACTCGTGTATCTACCCAGACAAACATGCACATATGGCAACACACACCCCAACACCCTGAAGGCCGCTGTTCTGTATATGTCATCACAGTGACCCAGACTGCACTTCCTGCTTGGTAGACATCCAACATGCACACGACAAGTACACACACACTCCCGCGAACACACACACACACTGTGACAGTGAGGCAGACACCAGACATAGGTGCTGACATGGAGCTAGCTGATAAGAGGGCTACCCTCATCACTCCCACTTACATCCTATGACCCTGGGCCTCACACACTCTCGCACACGCATACACACACACAATCTCACACACATATACACACACTGACAGTGTTGAAGACTCTTATCTGAGTTTGTCTGCCTGTGCTCTCGTCACACTCACGTCCTCTTATCTGTCCCCCTGCCCCTGAGCTGCAGCACCCTCCCTGGCTCTGCTTCATCTTAGCAGAGAGAGAAAGAGAGAGAAAGGAACGGAGGGAGAGAGAGGGGGAAGAGGAAGGAAGGAAGGTATGGAGGTTAAGTGAGAGTGTGAGAAAGAGAGAGAGAGAATGGAAGGAAGGGACAGAGATTAAGAGAGAAGGAGAGAGATAGAGAGAGAGAGAGAGAGAGAGAGAGAGAGAGAGAGAGAGAGAGAATTGCAGGGACAGAGGGACAGAGAGAGTGAGGAGAGTGGGGGAAAGGTGACATGGGGTAGATGGAGGAGGATGTGAGGAAGACATGTTTCTGCTGAAGGGATGAAGAGGGGAAGTGTGACCTGTAGTGAGGGAGCAGAGGGGAGCAGCAAGATGTTCTCCCTCTGCCACAACCCCAACAAGAGTTGAGAGAGTGTGAAAGACAGAGAGAAAGACTCACAATTAGTGTTTTGAGAGTGTGTGGTCTGAATGATAGTTGGAATACAGACATTGTCCAGGGTCTGTTTCCCTTCTACTCCATTTTCCAATCATTGTCTTTCCTGTTATTCACCTCCTCTCCCTGTTTTCTCCCTGTAAGTCTTATTCTTTCCAGTTTCGTTATCTGTGTCTCCCCATCAGTACAAATTCCAAATCAATCACATTTTATTTTTATAGCCTTTTTACAATACCTTAGCACCCCAAACCCTGAAGGAAGACAAGGAAAAACTCTGAGGCAAACTCGGGTTGCTGTCATCAGTCAGATCATTGGCTGAATACAATTATGCATTAAGAATAAAGATAAAAGTAAAAGTTTGCAAGTGAATGGATGATGAAACACAGTCAGAGCTCAAAATTAGATTTGCAGTGTTCTGCATTGATGTCATTTGCAGAACATTTCAAATGATCAGTTCCAGACTGCTCTTTGAAAAAATCCTCCTGTCTTAATCTAAATATTTGAGATAAATCTGTTCATCACCTCTCTCCCTCTTTTTTGCCCCCATCTGTCCCCCACATCTCTCTCCTTTCTCTCAATCTCCTCTCGCTCTCTTCCCCCCTCTCACACTCTCCTCCTTGTTAGTCTCTGATGCCCCTCATTTCCCTGTGTGTGTAATCATAGTGGGGGAAAAGGAGGGAGGGAGGGGTGGCAGGGCCAAACATTTGCCCAGGCTTGCGGAAGCCAATCGATGAGTGGTCTTAAGTTTATCTGATTTTTATCACCGGGGCCGACAGGGGGCAGGTCGATGGGCTGTGCCCGCGTCAAGTTGACCTTTTCAGGGACGGCGGCGTGAGAGCTCCCCCCGAGACCTCCACGGTCCCTTGTCACTGTCTGACTGGCACGAGTCTGTTGCTCTCAACGACAAAGTCTGTGGAGACGTCTATATCGGCTCGCGGCCGGGCTGACAGCGCCTGGCTGTTGTATTTATAAACTGTCCTTTGGTCGTGACACTTTGCCGATGATCGGGGCCTAATTTATGCGGGCAAATCTCCTCTGTGCAAAAATGAAAGCTAATAGAGTCATTAGTGGCTAATGCAGCTTGGTATACCTTGTATAAATTGGCTTACTTTGTAAATCCCTCCCCGGACAATACTTTTATCCCATTCTTTCTCCATCCTCCCCTCCAGTTCTCTTTATTTCAGTGTTGCTTTCTGTCTTCCTCCGTCGGAAACACAGGGTACTTACAAAAATGAAAGTGGCAAATGTAGTCACTTAGCTCAAACAATGTGTTTGTGTGCCAGTTTGTGTGTGTGTTTAAGTTTGTGAGTGTGTGCGCGCTTCTGTGTAGAGTCGATGGATGATTATGACATGAAATGTTCATGAGCATTGATCAGCGATAGCCCCAAAGTGAGAGGCATTTCATATCCACACCGTCCACTGCTTAACGACATGCTGATGGATGTACAATGATCTCCAATAAGAAGCCACACTGCACACACACATGCACACATACACACACAGACCATCCACACATCCGCAGTCATCGGATCCCTGTTCCTTCATGTATGGTTAACGTTTAAGCTCTGATCCCTGGTATGAAATATGCAGAGACATGAGGAAATGGGATTAATGATCCCACCAGCGTTGGAAGAGGAGATCCAAGATTACTGCATGTTTTACCTGGAAAATCTCCCGTCCCAAGAGCAAGTCCAGGAATTATCCCACTCATCCCGACAGATGGGAATGAGAATCTGGCATCCCAGACTGTCTATTCAGGCCTGATGGGATGAACATATGGGATTGGAAAGGAGATAGGATTGTTTAAATCTGCAGACTAATCAAAGAGATCTGAAACAGGAAAACAGCCGACATGGTTGACAGTTCATACCTTTCCATACTATGCTTCATGTTGTCTTTTGGCAGACCACAGCAACCTGCAAGATGGCGGCTGACACTTCTTCACGGACGTGCAGCCCAGTAAGCCAGGAGCTTTGGCGGCATGGGTATGTGAGGCATGTTTTGGCCACACTGAAATAATGACTTTTTATGGAGTGATTATATTTGCCACACGCTTCTAATGTGCTTCTAAATAATTTATATAATGAGTATCATGACTAAATATAACTGTTTAGGGATCTGCATGTCGTACAAAAAGTGTATTAATTTTCTTAGAAGCAATGACCCCGTCATCGACCAGTTTGTCACAGCAGCAATGATAGTCCCGGGGGCAACATAAAAATAAAATAATCACCATCTTCAAAAGCTCCGTTTGACGACACAATCTAGTTTATTACTAAAAACCGGTCCTGGCATCATCATGTGCTGACAGGTAGAACATTTTGGCAGGCATCTTTTTCAAAGCTCAGCAGCCAGTACAAACAGAGAAATATTTGATTAATTTTGTTCTGCCAGGCTGTGATCAGGGAGCTAGTTAAAAAAGAAAGTACCACTGTGGCACAAGTGCAACATATGCAGATCATGTAGCTAGGGAATGTACATGTCTGAGGACCACACCTAAACACTAAGCTACAAAGTCATTTGAAGATTGAGATTGTGAAATGGTGTGCATTGTACTACGGTGCCAGAGAATCGATGCATCCCGTTTCCGGTAAATAAACTTATGTTCACTTATGTTAGGGTTTTAATTTGTTAAACGTATCTGTTTCAGCTGACTGTACTGTGAGGACAGTAACCAGTTAAAAGCTCTGTCTTGCTCTTCGCTGGGGTAAGATCGGCGCAATTAAACTTTTTTTTCACAAACTTAAAGATGAAAAATAAATAATTAAGCTGTTTCCATTACTTAATTAATTATTTCATTAATCATTCTCTCACAAATTTCACTCCCCTCCATTCGTCACGGCGCTCACTGGCTTCATTACAGATCAATGTGGAGCCATCCCCGTCGAGAGTCACACTGTCATTGCCAAGATTAATCAAGATGTTTCCTGCATGTGTAATGGCTTAACGGCCTCGATGAGCAGCGGTAGAACCAGGAAGAAGTCAATGTGTGTTCAGTTGAGGTAAAGTAAACGCTTCAAACTGTTACTGCTGATTGTTGCTATCACTTCTTCTGTGGTGACATTCATGGAGAAAGACCTGAAGCTGTTTTCTTCTTTGGTGTGTTCATTTTAAGAATTGATTGTGACTGATGTTTTCGGATCCAAGATTCTGTTGTAAAAATGTTTTAATTAAGAAACAAAATAAAGGTATACATTTCTATAGTGGTCAATCACCCAATGTCTTGCAAACCAACTTTGCACAAGCTCTCATAATCTATATATGTGTGACCTTTTTCCCACCAAAAGTCAAAGGTGAAGGGATAGAGAAAGAAGCTGAAGAGAGGAGAGAAAGAGACCGTTTTCCTCTGCCTCCGTTTTGAATCAAATTCCTCGATTATTTGTTTGACTAATTTGCACGGCTGCATGCTGTAACCTGGTTCTGTCCCACTCCTCGTTCAACACGCAGTTTATTTTAGCGAAGCTCTAAGTGGCCTCATAATGTCACTGTAATACTGGGTCAGGCTTATCCGAACGGAGGGATGGGACTGGAGGAAGGGGGAACGAGGGATGAGACAGAGGAGGAAAAATGTCCCTCGTTCATCTTCCAAAAGAGTGTTAAAATAACACCTGGCCCGGCTGGATTCGCCGTGGGTGAGCTGAATGAATCTGCACATCCAGCTAACAGGATCTGTCAAAGAATATCCTCCCAAACAGACAGTATGCACACACACACACACACACACACACACACACTCCTATGTAAACTGCAGCAGTGTAGCTATCTTGCTTCAGATTCATCTGGAGCCAATCTATATGTAATTTCTCTATCAGCTCCATCCTTTCCAACAACATTCACAGTGTGTTACAGACCTGATCCCAGTAGAAGACCATGCAATGTAACTGATTTGCATCTTGGTTGTCTTTGTTGCAGTCCCTTACAATTAACTTGCTTGAAGTCTACTGCTATAGTTCATATCATAGCTAGCTGATATGAAATGTGGTCACTCATTGCATAACATTACTCACTGCACACTGCCATACCACCACACTTTGATACCAAACTACCACAGTGCCCCAATGTTTTGTCATCATGTTGATAGTAGAAAACTACAAGCCCCAGAAAGAGAGAAAAAAGAGAGAGAAAGATAGAGAGAAAGAAAGAGAGGAAAACAGAGGGAAAGAGAGGGAAAGAGAGGGAAAGAGAAGGGAAGGGAGAACTTGCACATGGCTCTATCGCCTGGCTGTCATCTGCCAATTCGGCAGTGCAGAGATAGAACTAGTCAAATTACAGGCCGCTCGGATTCCATCTCCTGTCCTGACAAGCCTGTCACAGGCAGGATTTAATCTCTTAATAGAGAACAAGCCTGAGACATTTTTTCCCTTTTTGACCGTGTACTGAGCACATCTAGTCATGCCTACAAATCAATGACATCACGTAGAGAATGACAGAGAAATATCCATGTCTTATTATCCAATAAGGTTCCCTCCCTCTCTTTCGCTTTCTCTCTGTCTCTCTCTCACACACACACATACACACACACACACACATACAAGCTGCGTACACAAGCTGTCATAGATAGCAACAGAGTAGATCATGATTGATCAGGGCTTCGGTAAGCACCACATCTCACTCCCCTGCCTAAATTAATCGCAATCAGATCCACTTCAGCAGAGGTTGGCTGAATGACTTTAGACATGAAAGAGAGAGGGAATGAGACAGAGAACTAGAGAGAGTAAGATTTGTTTTAGACATAAGTTTTGATCCTTAGGTTGAGCTTATGCATGGCCTGAGTTGCTGAAACGACCTCGGTCTCTCTGGTTCTGTTTACACTTGGTTTTAAAATGTATTTCCAAATACAAGTGGACAGCCGAGAAACATCCCCATTCACTTCACTCACTGGCTTGGAATACCAAGATGTTTCAAGAACTAACAGACACGTACTGGCTATTTCAACTGTTGAGAATGGCAAGCCAAAGTCATTTCGACATGCAAAAGAGACGTCCTGCATTGATGAAGTGCTGTTCTTTCCTGTAACGTCCTTGTCGGGAAGGCATCAGGACCCATTAGCGTTTACGCTCCAAAAGTTATGTGGTCCAATGTGTCAAAAACACTTCAGGTAGTGGTCTGAGTGATGCATCTTGGTGGTAGAAACCATATGAAACTGTCATATTGACTTCATTGAAAACGTTAATAAATGTCTGTAATTGGTGTACACCTTACCTGGTACGATGTTTGGATCATTGAAATGTGACCTTCCTCATTCTTGGAGGGGAGAAGGTTCTCCTGGCTTCCCATTCCGTTGTGTGTGTTTGTTTGTGTATGTGTGTGTGTGTGTGTGTGTGTGTGTGTGTGTGTGTGTGGGGGGGGGGGGGGGGGGGGGGTGTCTGCAACTGTAATACCCGTGAGTCAATTGCATTTTACAAAGTGAATCTCATTTGGCCTACTTTTGGGACATGTTCAAACAGTGCCACATGTAACCCCCTTGCCCCACACTTGACGACAAAGCCAACAGTGATTGGTCCCTCGATTCCTGAGCTGTAACACGAGTGGTTCATTCGTAGCGCCTGCCTATCATTCCCGGTGGATTCCACCCCCCACACACACATCCATACCCACATGGATTCGATGACATAGGCTCCATGGCAACGGAACTCCGGGTGATTAATGCCCTAGGAAATAAAAGTGTTGTCGGGACGTCGTCGGAACATTGTAAGTGCGTGTGTTCCGGGCGGGGTTGAAATGCTTTGGTGTCTAACACCCAGGCATTAGGTAATTAGCTAAATCAGCTCACATGAGCTTCATTAGTAGCAGCTCACAGATGCACCCGTGTCCAGGGGCTTGTTAATTACCCTCAGGTTCGTTAGAAAGGAGGCCTGGGGCTCTAATTAACTGGCTATATGTGTGTGGATGAGTGGGAGGGGGCAGGGGGATGTGTGTGTCTGTGTATGTGTATGCATGCCTGGATGTGTTTGTGTGTGTGCGTTTGTGAGTGCATGGTTTTACGTGTCTGCGTGTGTATTTTTCCATGCGCATGTGTGTGTGTGTAAACCAGTCTATGTAAGGGGCCCCTCAATGTGTAATCCATCCACACGGGAGATGGAGTGTGTGTGTGAGAAGA
>NC_085037.1:10315465-10335465 GCF_963692335.1 Osmerus eperlanus
AAAAAGCACCCATCAGGGACACGACAGACCTTTCGGACCTCCCTCTCAAAGCTGGAGAACCAGGGTTCTGCTGTCTCCATGAGCTGGGAGAACATGGCGCTGTGGGGGCGACACACACACACACACACACACACACACACACACACACAGTGAGTCATGGAACGGCACACACTGACGGGTGTCCAGCGTTGCTCGTGGCGCTCACTCACTAGGCGTCGTGTTCATGGTACACAGGATCCAGCAGAGACTTCATCTCCTCACTGTGGGAACCAAGAGACACGGTTGGAAAACACCGTTCCATGTATAATGTTAGGGGACAAGGGCTCAGAGTAGGAAGTGACAGTCCACAAGCAGGAAGTAGTGACCTGGGGTGCGCGGTCTCGCTGGCGTGCTGAAACGCCTGGTGGTCGCAGTGCAGGACGAACACAATGGGAGCCAGCAACTCGTGCATTCCCTGGAGGGAGAGAAGAGAGGGATGGAGGGTCAGGCCGTGAGGAGGCAAGAGGAGTCCGAGAGAGAAGCCGAAAGAGAGAGAGAGACATAGGAGACGAGTGAAATATGTTTCGGAGTGGTTTGGGGTTTTAACTGTGATGTACGAGGTCTGGGATGAACATTGGCGGGGTATAATTTGACTTTATTACCCATCATTACCTACTGCCTGGCCACGTGTCACTTCCTGTTAAGAGCACTGTTCATTGGCTCCTATTGTGTCAGTAATGGATGTAAGGCTCCATGTGCAGCTGTGCAGAGCTTGCAGTACCTGCTTATACAGCAACTGTTCGTTCTCTCTGGCGTAACAGAACAAGATGTCTGTCAGCTTGGTCCTCACGTCTTCCCCGTGGAAGTAGTTGATCTCTGGGAACCTGAAGACAAAGGAGGGATGGAAGGATGGACAGAAGGAGAAAGAGAGAGGGAGTCGTAAAGGGTCAAGACTGCAATGTGTTATGAGACTCGTCCAGACTCATCCGCTGAGGAGACTCACGTTCTCATCACATCCTGGGTGATCATCCCCCTCAGCTCCTTGTCCTGGAAAAACTTGTTCCACAAACTCTGAGAAAGCGGGGAGAAGGTGAAGGATGAGAAACATCCGACAGACCACATCAGTTAGCCATTTGCGGGGCTATACCATTACAGAAGGGGTGGGGGGGGGCTATACCATTACAGAAGGGGTGGGGGGGGGCTCACTTGAATACCCCACCTCCATCCTTGGACCACTTACCCCCTCGTCCTGGGACAGAGGGTTGTTGACCACCAGGTCCTGCTGACCTGCAGCCTTGCGGGGGTTGGTTATGTGCTGAGGAGGGGGACAGACACAGCAGTCAGTGACTGGGATACACTCTCACACACACACACACACGCGTGCACACACACACACCGTTTCTTTGATCTTCTCATACTGGGCCCGGAGCTCCTTGGTCTTATTGATCCACTGACTCTTGTCTTCTGGAAGAACGTCCAGGTACAACTGTCAAGACAGAACCGCAACCCGTTCAGAAACAGGGCGATCCCAAGCCCTGTTTAATCTCACACGCTGATCAACACGCTTGTTACCTTCCAGCACACGCTACGAAATCTGCTGCTCCGCAATTTGCCGTTGATGCCTGCCTGTCGAATCCTTGCCAGGTAGTTACTATTGAGAAACAAGTCATCCCACTCTTTCCTTCAGAGGGAAAGAGAGAGAGAGAGAAAGGGACAGAGAGAGACAGAGATCGAACCAGAGATTAGGGGTTTTTGAATAATTTCTAATTACCAATCATGTACAGTATAATCTAATGTAGGCTTGTTGGTCAGTGATTAGATGTTTGTGACTCTAGTTGTGATGAACTTGTTCATGTCCAAACTGCGTTCTCCTATCAGCTCGTACCTGTAGGAGAGGAATGTCGACTCTGACTCCGAGAACGAGCTGTCTGAACTTCCTGCCAAACACACAAAGTCGAGAAGGTTTGACTGAGCCACGAGGAGACCATATCAACAGTGCCATTGTTCTCATTTCACATTTTGTCAACAAGATCGGGAACGTCTCCTCCATGTGTTTCTATGGGCTCGCCTCTTCCCGGTCTGGGAGAGGCAGGATGGAGGGAGGGAAAGCCACGACAGTGAAACATCATCATCGGTAATAACTCTAATTTGGCCTGGGGTAAAAAAAAAAAAAAAAAAAAAAAAAAAAAGCTCCACTTTGAAACCTGTCAATCAAAATTAGTTCCAGAAGTGTATCACTCCTCTGAGACACTCAGGATGAATATTCATCAGCTCAACAACACGCACAGCCAACACCGGCCCCCACCCCCATCCCCTTTCTGCAAGTACATGCAATCCCCCATCTGCCTGTCGGCATCATCAGGCACGTTCATGACTCACAATTATACAATATGCTCCAATTCTCTCCTCAAACTTCCCTCCCTCAGTTCTCCTCTCCCTCCTTCCTGCTCACGGTCTTGGCCCCAGGAGGAAGCTACCTTTCTAATGGGTGTTGTTCACACGGGGGCAGATTATTCCAGTTTAACCTGGTCATCCAGCTTGCCGGGCAGCTAGGAAGTGTTTCAGAAGCCTTAGTGCCAAACGGGGACTCACTGCTGCGGTTCCTGTTGAAGTTGTTCAGCGGGTCGAAGCCCGTCTCCTGGTCCTCCGTCTGGAGGGGGTGATGGGTTTCGAAGTTAGGGTGCTGCATGACCACCAATCGGTGAGACCTGGTCCTGGAGGGAGGCAACGGAGGGGGGGTCTGGTTGTCAAGGAAAGCCCTCAGCCTAAACGGAGACAGATTGTGGGTGTTGCAGCTTGTATAATGTGTAGGACTGAGTGTTTGAGGTGAGGATTTACCAGTCACAATGTGGCGTTTTCTTGGAAAGCTGGGTATCTGGAAGAGAATAGGAGAAAAGGTTTTAACTTTGCGAGGACTTGACATGACGGAAGGTGTTGTCATTTCTGAGTTCTGAATTGTGACCACAACACAAAACAAAATCAAAAACAGGAACTCGACGCCTATTAGTACACACACGACTGAACCTACCCTGAACACCGTCACACGAAAACAAAGTTAGCAAATTTGTTCAGTAAACCCAGTTTTTCCCCCCAATCTAGGTTAATCGACTCCTCTCTTTCTCGTGCTTAATCTGACTGGATTACTTACGTGTTTTGGAATGCAGGGTGGATGCAGAGGCGCATGCCTGCGTCCTAGCACGCGTTCCATGCAAATTATGTTTCTTCCCTTTATTAATTATGGAAATAACACAACAAAGGCAACTCTTAAACCTATTAACTAGACGCACAGAATGGCACGCGATAAATCAGCTAGGCAAGCTATCAAAATAGAAATAATTTTATATGCATAATATATTCGCCCGTTTGGCTCACCAACATCTGTTTCTCACAAAGACTAATGCATCCTTCTGTGTTTCCTCCCCTTGTCTTTCGCCCTTTTTTCTTTTAAAAGGAATTATCCCATTAAATAATCATAACTAATCTGCAACCGTGGCGAGTTAGAGATGCGTTGAAGAGGTAAATAATGTGACGTGTTCCCTAATCTTTTCTGGTAAAGGAAAGACTGACAAGATTTCATCTGAATAATAAAACCTGCTTGCCAATTTCCCTTTGTGCATATTTCAATTCAATCTCTGGAAAGACGCAAAGACAACCTCAGAGGCTGCACCATCTCAAAACTCCCCTAAAGTAGAGACCATGACATGATGGACAGTGGAAAAACTAAGATCCTGAGTGTTGTCCCACCGGCTCCTCTCAGGCTGGACTTCCTCATTTCACAAGGTACATGATGAACTTCCTTCTGCATCAACAACTCTCTCTGCAGTCTCAGAGAGAGAGAGAGAGAGAGAGAGAGAGAGAGAGAGAGAGAAAGAGAGAGTGGCTGCGATGCAGTGAACAAGGCGTTTACTTCCCCATATCACTCACTCATTCCCCGTTAAGACTATGCAGAGGAATGTTGTGTGTGTGTGTGTGTGTGTGTGTGTGTGTGTGTGCCGCTCCAGGCTGTAGACTGCACCCAAGCTGCCTGGAGGAAACCTTCTCTTCCGCAGTGTTCATTACTTCTGTCCCAGAGAGTAGCCTCCCGCTTCATAACACTAAACTTCACAACACCATAATCAAGGCAAATTAACTACTGCATAATTTACCACAAATCACCTTCAATAATTCAACGTATACATTTTTCATGAAATAATCAAATCAATACATCATGAAACGCATAAATACATCAATAGGTAAATAGTGCTGCATGTCTTGCCGCATGCTCAGGTGGCAGACTCTATCCTGGGATTTACAGTGATAAACCCGTAACTGGCACAGGACGTATTATGACGTTAGACTTGGTGCGTCGATGTGTATTTACACTGGCATATCTGGGACCTGACACGAACAGGACCCAAGCAAACCCAGAGATTGTATGTCAAGTCCGCATTAAATACAGCGCACTAAGGACTACCCAGACAACTCGCTTCCTCTTAGCATATTTAGCCTAGTCCTCTGCCACCAGTTTGCATTTGCATTAAGTTAAGAGTGCATGACAGTTTCATATCTCACAGTAATGTTTCAGTTGGGCACAGGTGACTAATCTGACCAGGACCCTTCTAGGGGCCTATATATGGCCACTGGATTATAACACATTGTTAGACTGCATGTTCTTCTAGGAAGGCTCAGAATCTGTTGAGATTCTTTGAGGGTGTGAGAATATTCTAGAACGGTGGATCAGCTGAGAAGCTAGAGTGCACTCAGAGTTCCATCATTACTGCTGTGAAAAACCATCCAGGAGACAGTGAAGCTACAGACAGGCTGCACTGCATAGATAGAAGTAGGCCTGTTCTTGCATGCTGTATGAAAAAAAGAAAGAAAAACAACACAACACAGACTTCAGGGTTTCAACCATGTGACTGCAGGTTCTTGGGATGGAAAGTGAATAGCTTTTTCATGGATTAAGCTGTTTAACCTATTAAACTGTTTTCATGTGCCTTTGGACTTTCTATCCGAAGGAAAGACCGTGTAGGGTAGGAAAATTGATCAAATAAAAGACAAAAAGAGGATGATTTGCTCTCATTGGTCCTCAAAAAGACCAGGAAGAACTGATGAAGCCTTGTCTACATGCTGCCATTCAGTTAGAAGCACATGAGACCAGACATTGGAGTAGCCAGGGATGAGAAAACGGTGAGGCTGATAAGGGAAGCTAGGTGACAGAGATTAGTCAGCAAAATGTTGGGGGGGGGGGGGGGGGGAATAGAACCCCCATCCCACGTTAAACAAACTCACATGCCTCGACTTCAGCACAAAACTACTGCCCTACAGCCTTAAGAGTCACATGATCTGAGCAACCAGACCAAACGGCTTCTGTTCAGACAGATCCTGGGCACTGTGGCCAGGGTGCCGGGTGATGAGCGACTGATTAGAAGTTGAACACGTGCAACTACGGAATGAGAAATTATATTACTAGTACTGCTTGAAATGTAGCCGACCTCGTACAACTACAGAATGACAAGGTTACTAGTAACTGACTGTCAGTAACCTGAAGAGTGGTCAATGCACAGCCACATATTCACAGGGCCTACTGACCATAATGTGTGCATCTGAATGTGTGTGAATAGCCTACGAATAGCGAAGTACATTCAGGTGCACATACAGGCTGACAAAAACACAAACAAAGTGTCTACTCTGTTCATATGCGTGACAGTAGATAGTCTTCTGGTGCATGTTTATAAACAGTGAACCCCCAGTCTATGCCAAGTATAGGGCTATGAACACAACATATGGCAGGTTATGACGTGTGTTAATGGGCAACTAAAGGACTCAGATACCCGGATTATGCTGTCAGATAGATTTACTAAAAGTGTGTCTAAGGAAAGGATTGCATTGTGCTTGCATTGTTTGTGTCCAGTACCTAGACCATTGATCAAAGGGTTAACTATGCAGCCAGTTCACTCACTGTACACGATTCTTGTGTAGGGTTCGGATCATTAAGAATCAATCCAAACAGTATAATGTAACACAGACAACTGACAGCCATCTTAAACCGCCTGACGTAGCAATTAAGCGTTGAGTTAATCAAGTAGGTCTAGATAGTATGCGTACATAATATATTTGGGTGTGTGCTTGCTAGGTAGGTTATGTTTAGGTAACTAAATTAGCGAGTTACGAGAGGTCCTGACACCTATTAATTTCATACTGCAGCACTGATGCCTTTAACTGTTCAACTTTCTCAAGGGGTTTAATGCACATGATGTTAACTAAGAGAAACCTACTTCAACCTCATGAGAACATTTTACAAACAAGTTGACTGTTGATGGGGCTACTTTGTATGTGAATGTTCGAGCCGCCAAACAATAGAATCGGAATAGACAAGTTAGGTAGCTAGCCACAGTAACATATCTTTGCTCTGTCCCAAGCAAGTCTGCGGATATGCATAACTGCGGTTGGATGATATCTCATTTAAACCCACGATATTTTACACGTCGACAATATTTAGCTAAAATGACACTGTCAAAAACCAATCTGTCTAACTAACGTTAGCCAAATACTAAAAAACACCTTGCAGGATATGCTATCTAGCTAGTTAGCTGAGTTGTACCCGAATAACAATGCTTGGCTAACAACTGTAGCTCTAGCTTGGATATATAGGCCTTGTCCGTTTTAGACTTCTGACAAGCATTAGCGGCAAATGTCCGTAATTAAGATATCATGCAAATCACAGGGGATATTAAAGAACAAGGAGTTTGACCATTCTGGCGTTTAGTAGTCTATATTGTCTACCTGATCATGCGGAACTCCCCATTCTTCTCGGTCAGTCCGTCTATCTACAGATTGTAAACACTCTCAAGTCAGGCGGATGTACTAAGCCTGAGGCACAGCAGAAAGGACATGTGACCAAGGAGGTAAATTGATGTGACGTCAGCAAACAAATCCATCTAATCAATCAAGACTCGACTTGTTATTGATATCGTTCATTTAATATCGGTCAAATGTGAGGCACGTCTGTGTATGTATCTCGTCGTTGAGGTATGCATGTAAGTATTGAACCAACGAACACACTGATCAAATGTCATGATAATTTCCCATTGTCTGAATCCCAGTCTAAATTGTCAGTTACTTGTTTTGGTTTCACGAGATTACTACATTTTATGATTAGACTTTCTCCTGACAATCCAATGTTCTGAAGAGTCATCAGTGTGAGAATTACGCTGGAGCAAATCTGTTGATATTGCCTATGCTTGTTTGGGACGAGGGTCATCACGGTAAAACTTAATGAGTCCCTTTATAGACGACCTAAATGCGTGTGAAGGAGGGTGGGGTCATTAACTGGTATTAATGAATAATACTGAGGTACGGTGATGAGGGAGGGGGGACAAGAGTGAGGGGGGCAGTTTTGTGAAATAACAATAATAATAATCATCATCATCATTACAATTACCATTATCATCATGGGTGCTGCATTTTCAGGAACACCATTATCATTATTATCGCTAATATTACTGATGATGAGGAATCTGAGGACTGTGATTGGCCCAGACAAAGGCATTGTCATGGTAACAGATGACAGAAAGCACTAAGCTTTATTGAATTACTCTGAAAGCCATTCTGAGGAAATGGGCCTTGAACATTTTACCATCTGAGGAAGAACAGGCATGTGCAACATCAAAAGATATACAGAGAGAGAGAGACAGGGATGGTGACCGAGAGAGAGAAAAAGAGATGGAGAGACTGAGATAGGTATGGAATACTTTTGAAAAGTACGGGATATATGACAGTGACAGAAAAAGAGGAGAAAAGACACAAAAAAACACGGTCAGACAAAGTAGAGACCGTTACACGAGAGATACACAGGTCTGTATTGACTCCACTGGTACAGGGCCCAGGCCATCAACACAGATGGTCAGTGCCTCAAAGCCAGGAACAGGGATCTATTCACAAACTGATAAAACACACAGTGGTCCAATGGAATGGCACCCGCTATAAGTGAAGGAGGGTGGGGTCATTAACTGGTATTAATGAATCAATGGTGGTAATGGTAATGATGATGATGATTATTATTATTGTTATTTCACAAAACTGCCCCCCTCACTCTTGTCCCCCCTCCCTCATCACCGTACCTCAGTATGAATTAATGAATAATACTGAGGTACACCTCCTTCACATCTGTTACCATGACAATGCCGCCCTGACAGGGTCAAGTCTGTGTCAGTCGGCATGACTGACACAGACTTGACCCTGTCAGGGCGAATAGCTGACTGAAAGACAAAACAATATCATGCCAAAGAAAGACCTATCAGTGTGACATGAGGAGCTTTCAGTGCACCTATCATTTAATATTCTGTATTGAAATCCCACTCACTCAAAGCATATTGACACAGGTGCATGTTGACATCTGATCATGTTGACATTTCAGTACCAGCCAATAAACCACACTGGCACTGTCAGCTCTCCTGTCTCTTATCCAGAACACTGTATTTAGTTTAATATTAGCTGCGTCTTAATATGGGTGTGTGTTCAGTCGGTCCAGCAGCTGTATTATGAGATGTGTGCGTGAATCATCTAGTGTCCTCCTTTGAAGACTTTGAATAATAACAAAAGAGAAGATCAGGCATATATGAAGTTAACTGTATTAATGGGTGACTAATGGAAGTAATTTGATCACTGACCCATCAGACTTCATCGTCTTGAGAGCAGGGTTTAAATTAAAGAATTGAAATCAGTTTGTATCCCTTATTATTCTTTCCAATCAAAATGTATGAATATGTAAGAAATTGCCTTTGAAAATTATGATTTATTCCAAGGAGAGGGGCTTTATTAGAATATGCTAGAATAATTGAAGAGAGAAAATGTATAGTTGATTAAAGGATCCTCAGTTGAGCAACATTAAAGAATAACGATCATGATTTCACCTCATACCCATTTGTGGTTATTGGGTGAAAGTACCTCACAAAGGAAATTAATTTTTTGGAAAAGCTTTATCTGTGAATAATACACGTGAATTGAGCTGTAGACTAAGGATCAGTTTTTTGGTTTGATTTACTGTCAATAAGACAAATGAGAAGCACAGCAGGTGAATTGAACAGAATAAGTTAATTTAATGAGTGAACAAAAATATGCGTGCAACCTACAACATGCATGCAAGTCCTGCTTTTAAAAACAATGTTCCCTCAAATCAGCATCATCGACTAAAAGACACGACAGTATATGTAAATAATAATAATGCAAGTGGAATGTATCTTGTTGAAAAATATAAGTACAATTTTAGACAGAATAGAATACTGTAGATGAATGCTATGCAAACGAGAATGTGTTGCATGTTTTGTGAAACAAAACAAAAAGAGTCCATAAGCTGAGCTGGATACAGCTGAAGTGGTTTGACACCATCAATGTGGACACAATGAACATCACAAAACCGAAGTGGCAGTAACATACACAGTAATTCAAGGCATTTGCTGGCATAATGATGTTTCGAGCATCTCAAGTGCTTTCTCAAGTTCATGTCTATAACTTGTTGATTTGTGTGATACTATACTTGTCAATGATTCACAACAAACTGGGAAAACCTACACAGAGTAAACACACATCACAGTTTTGAAGTTGTTTATCTCATTAGGTTCCAACGGATTATAATAAATGTGAAGCAAGTCAATTTCTTTATCAAGCTCACAATCAGAATCAGTTTTAAGAATTGTTCTATATTTAAAAGAATAGCAGAGCCCACACCACAACAATAACGACAACTATATAGCGGAACCATATTGTTGGGATCACTCAAAACGATTTATTTCCCAATTTATGAACGATAAACACTGACAACCAATCAGAATCCATCTGAATTTAAAGCGGCCGCGTATTTGAAATGGAAGACAACATTGCTAGAAGCTAATCGTCGAGTTTGGTATGGACGCAAATACAGTTATCGTTATAGTTCTCGTTATCGTCCTTGGTGTGAACGGGCCTTAAGAGTGTACAGTAATTGTTGAAGCCATTTTACTTCTGCTGTGTCAGGTGATTTAGTTAGACCATTTGCCCCTCCTGTTTTAGGGTGACAGTGGTTTGAGTACCAATGTTCAACTCCTTCAAGTTGACAGTATCTGTCCCTAATTCCCTTTCATTTTCTCCATCCATTTTCTCCATCTTTTCACTCTCTTCATCTTTCTTAATCTTTCCAGTAAGCTCTGCTATCCTTCTATCATCCTCCTCCTCCTTATCTTGATCCTTGTCTCCTGTTGTCTTGTCAGGTTGAGTCAGGGCTGTTTTTGAACAGTGGCGTTGCTTGTCTTTGTGGTTGTGGTTATAGGTGGGCAGAGAGCTCTCGTTTTGGACCTGAACCTGGTCTTGGTTCTTGTTGTGGTTCTGGCTGTGGAAGAAGCGAAGGATGGTGTGTTTGGGTAGGCCCAGCTGGGCAGACAGTGTGTGTACCGCCTCTTCATCTGGGTCCACGCCTACATCCTGGATGAAACTCTGAAGGATCCCCAAAGCCTCCTGGGATACCCTCCGAACCTCGCCCTCGCCTTCACCAGTGTCATTATCGCCTCTGCCCTCACTCCTATAACCCCTTTCCTCGGCCCTAACCTTCTCCATAGTACTCCCTCCCTCACTTCTCTCCCTCACCCCAATGCTACTGCCCCAGTCCTTGCCCTTACCCCACTTCTCTCTTCTGCCTCCCTCACTCCGGGTGTATCCACCCCCTTCTTCACCATTGCGTCCCCACCATGCCCGCAGTTGCACCTTGTCCCCCTCTGTCTCGGCCGGAGAGGCAGTGGACGGTTGCCGTGGTGGCAGACGAGGCCCTGTCTGGGGCTGCAAGGGATGATGGGACAGTGGGGTGGGAGGACGCTGGAGCTGAGAGAGACAGAAAAAGAGACGAGAGAGAGTGAAAGAGAGAGAGAGAAATAGATGAGAGAGTGTGAAAGAGCAATGGGAAAGAAAGAGAGAGAGAGGGAACATGAAACATTCAACGTGCGCTAACGAACAATAGCTTGTGTGGCTGTATGTGTGTGTGTGTCTACGCTGGCGTGGTGTCGAGCGCACACACCAGTGTGTTGTCGCTCGTCAGGTGTGAGAGTCTCTCCAGGCAGGGCTGCTGCAGCGTGCTGCTCTCCTGCTCGTAGATGGCGTCGCGTTCTGCCTGCGCCAGGCTGAGGAACCGACGGATCATACACAGGTTCTCCCACAACGTCCGGTTCTCCGGGGAGGGATCCTCCTTCCAGCGTAGCAGCTCACACAACCAGCCCTGCAGAACACACACACACACACAAACACATTCCTGTTATCTATCCAGCACAAACACATTCACATACACACGACACATGCTACCACCACTGGCTGGAGCCCAACACTGGCACACACAAGCATATACATATGCACCAACACACACACACACACACACACACATACACACACACACTCATACACACACCTGGCTGAAGCCCAGCACTAGCACACAATACTATCCAGATGCACTGAGCAGATACAACAGAGCGCTTCAGCACGGCATTGGCTGCCAAGCAGTCTCACAAAGAGAGAGAGAGGAGAGAGGAAGAGAGAGAGAGATAGGCAGAGTAGAGGTAAATTAAGATAGAGGTTGAGGGAGGAGGGGTATCTAAACCTCAGGGTATCTAGAACACCTGTCAGCACTGACACAACCTCTGTATGACCTTTTATATTAAGCTTGTGGTGAACACGAGAGAAAGAGAAAGGGGGGGGGGGTGAGAGAAAGAAAAAGAGAGATCAAAAGGGCAAGGGAAGGAGGGAGGAAGGGAGGAAAGCAGAAAGGAAGAAAAAAGAGGGAGGAATGGGTTGGATAGAGAGAAAAAGAGACAAGCAGAATGAAGGAAATGACATGAATGTGACAAGAACAGAGAAAGATACTGAATAAAAACAGACAAATGCAATGCTTCCATTCCACAGAGGGAAATTATCCTCAAAACAAAAGGCAATAACAGGCTTATGTATCTGCCTTGAAAATGAGAACAATAAGATCAGCTGTGTGTGTGTATGTGTTTGTTGGTGAGTGTGTGCCAAAGCGGTGATTTAGGACACAATGGCAGTCTGGTGCAGTGATGACAGCTCTCTGTAGACTGCAGCTGCTGCTAGAATATCTGGCCTTGCCTTCAAATAAGTGTTTCTAAACTTTTCTCTCTGTGTGTGTGTGTGTGTACAGTGCATGTACATTGATGCCTGTGTTTGTGCACCTGTATGTCTACATGAGTGTTTATATGTGTGTGTGTGTGTGTGTGTGTGTGTACCTGGCTTTTGGAGGCAGCCACTTTGGCAAACATGGCTTGTGAAACCTTGGCTCTCCTCATCTCCTGCTGGACCTCCTCATAGATGGAGCTGCTGACATGGAGCACAGAGCTGGGGGCCTTCAGCTCCACCCCCACAGGAGACATCCGGGACTACAAGGAGAGAGGGGGGGGGGGGTTACAATGTGTCCACTGTAGAGAGACAGCCAGGACTACAGGGAAACAGGGGGGGATGGGGTTAAAATGTGTACATGGTTTGATGTAGAGAGAGAGAGACAGTGAGACAGTGAGACAGAGAGACAGAGAGAGACAGAGAGAGACAGAGAGAGACAGAGAGAGACAGAGAGACAGAGAGACAGAGAGACAGAGAGAGACAGAGAGACACAGAGAGAGACAGAGAGAGATAGAGAGACAGAGAGACAGAGAGAGACAGAGAGACACAGAGAGAGAGACAGTGAGACAAAGAGAGACAGAGAGAGAGAGAGAGGGTTGTTGGAAGAGAGCGAAAGTGATAGAGGGAGATAAAGGGGGAAACTCACTGGAGGAATGCCTAAGGAAGCCTGGGAGTGCCAATCTTCTGCCTTGGCACAGTTTCCCTCCTCCTTCCTAGACTGAAACATCAGAGGGATGTGATCCTTACATAAACAAACACACTGTTGTACAATACCAACAACTCTGCCACTCTCTCACTCTCTCTTTCTCTTTCTCACTCTCACTCTTACTCTCTCTCTCTCTCTCTCTCTCTCTCTCTCTCTCTCTCTCACTTTCTCTCACCCTCTTCCCCTGACTAACCAGTGTGGTGTTGCTGGCTGTATGGCTGACCGTTGTGGATGCGGTCAGACTCCTCTCTCTCTCCTCCTGGTAGATGTGGTCTCGCTCCACCTCAGGCAGCTGAAGGAAGCCCTGCATGGCCCTCAGGTTGACCAATAGGGACTGGGATGCATGTTTAGGGTCCTCCTCTTTACGAAGGATCTCAGAGAGCAGGCCCTGACATGCAAACACACACACCCAGAGACGCACAATACCATTTGAACATAATAGACACTTTAAAAACCTAACAATGACCACATTTATTCTATATTCATACCAGTGGTTCTTCTGAACGCAGAGAATCCCACTCAGACATACACCTCGACAAGCCCAGACTGGGTGGGTAAGTGCTCTAGATATCATAATGCAGGCAAGTCTCTTGGATCAACACCTTCAGACAGACTGGAAAGCTCCCTTATTACGACCCTATTACCGTATTATCTCTGACGGGAATACGGAGGTCTGTCTGCACACTTGCCCACGCGCATGCAGACCCACACACACACACACTCGCAGATACACCACACCCAAATGATGCATTCCACACTGGTGAGGGTGGGGTGTTCTAATGGCTAGGTTGGATGATTATAATGACAACTGTGATGATAATGATAATGATAGGGATGAGGATAGGACTAGGCCGGGTCTACCTAACACCCTCCCGCCCCCCCCCCCCCCACCCGTCTTTGAAAGCTTGGCTGGGTTATAATCAACAGCTCAAATCTGCTTTCTCTCCTTATTGAGAGGGGTGTGGGAAGGAGGGGTTGGTCGAAGACAAAGGGAAGAAATATTTTGCGAGGAGATGGGTAGCAGTAACCTTGGACGTCCAAAAATGCTGGTGAAGAGTGGTAGAAGGCAGAGCTGAGAGGAAGAGAGAGACAGATAGAGAGGGATGGCCCGAGGAATAGCAGAGAGAGAAATGGAGGGAGAAGGAGAGGGGGGCTCGGAGGGAGTGTGATTAGCTCGCCCAGCAGCTGTTCTACCACTGGCACCGGTCTCTGCTGCAGAGTTGGCACACGCACACACACACACACACACACACACACACACACACACACACCTAGAAAGCACACAACAGACACACTCATAAACACACAAACCCCCATGCACACAAATAGAGAACACTGCAGCACAACCAATGCCAACCAGCACACACACATCACATATAGCCCTTTCCATCTCTATCCATACCTGGGTTCTGTTGAAGGCCACACGGGCAAACACAGCCTGGGAGATCCCTGCTCTCTTCAGCTCATCCCTCACCCACTGGTAGATCTCACTGGAAATATCTGAGGGCCCAGTGGCCTGGTTCGGAGGGCCCAATCCGAGGCCAGGCTGGGGCTGGGTCTCCAGGGACTTGGCCAGGAGGGTGGAGGACCTCCCCATTGGGGGGTGGTTGAGGTATTGCTGGGGGGAGACAGACAGCCCCTGGTGGGATAGCATGCGGCTAACTGCATACTGCTGGTTCAGAAACTGGGCCATCACCAGCTGCTGGCTGACCAACTGAGGGCTGAGGGGGGCGTTCACCAGGCCAGAGGGGTGGAGATTGAGGGAGCCACGCCCAGAGATGGTAGTGGCCATGCCCCCATGAGGAAAGGGGAGGGGCGAGGAGCTGGCTTGCTCGGCTGTGCTGCCTGGGATTGGCTGCTGGCTAAAGGTGTAGTGGGTGGAGCCCAGTTGGGTTGGTTCAGGGAAGCCGTCAATCTCTAAAGTTGATGAGACAAGAACAGAAAACCGAGGAGGGAAGGAAGAGAGAGAGAATATTGTGTTTACAATATGCCAAACAGTAAACTAAATTTTTCTTCCATCACAAAGCCACAATATAACTGTTTGTCCAGCCATACCTACTTTGCTTTAGTACTAGTATGTAATATCTATATACTATATACCATTGAAGGGAACAAAATTATACCTACCCATGATGCCTTTCGGATTTCTGAAGTGCTTGTACCATCGGCCAAATTCATGACACTTGGCCGCAGAGACGTTTGCATAGTAGGTGCTGTTCACAATCGAGGAGATCATGCTCTGACGGAGGAATAGAGAGAGACAGAGAGAAAAAAAGAAAGAAAGACAGACTGTAAAAATTCTAAGAATTATTTGTATTTTACCTCTGTTTGTTTATGCTACAAACAGGCTTTCTGATATTTATGGATCTGTGTTATTAAAAAAGGCCCTCAGGTAACATGATAATAAAGACAGATGACTGTATATGTGTGTGTGTGTGTGCGTGCGCGCTAGTGTGTGCGCACACTGTGTATAGCCTCAACTGAGCAATCTGTTGTTTAAGATACTTAGCGGAGGCTGGGGGTAATAAATGATTGAATACACACACACAAACACGCATCTTCCAAGACACACACATCGTTTTCCCCTAAGACAAGCCTGCACAATCTTTACATCTGATTACACCTTTCATATTCTCATATTTATTTTAATCTGCCTCTAACAAACATACAGAGAAAGGGGGGGGAGGAGCAAGAGAGGGGGGAGAGAGGGAAGGAGGGAGGCAAATGAATGGAACCACCTATGAACATGAGAGAGAGAGGGGATACGGAGGGAGAGAAAGTGAAATATTTCTCTTTATTAAAGTGACGAAACATGCAGTCTTTCCCCTACGGCCAGATAACTCACACCACTGGATTGTCAAAAATATTCAGAAAACACATCAATCTCTGCTGTCTGCTGCGGTTACCTTTCTGTGGGAATGTGTGTATATGTTTGCTTGGCAAACAGACAAACTGCAGACATTATAACAGTTGTACATGGAGGATTTTTTTTCTGCATAGGGCAGGGAGGAGGCATGACTCTTAAAGGATAAGCATCTCTATCTTATCCATCTGATCGCTCTCTACCCTCAACCTTATCTTTGTAGGCAATCTGGACTTCTTATCTCGATGCTCCTGCAGTCCCACACACACTCACATACACAGGACTAACGAGGGCAAACCATAGGACACTTGCTTCTCTATACAGTGGGTGTTGATGTGTTTATGTGGATGAATGATCATGTATGCAAGTGTGTGTGTGTGTGTGTGTGTGTGTGTGTGTGTGTTGTACCTGAGACAAGGGGCACTCCTTGGCCAGTGAACTCTGGTTCATGTCCTTTAGCAGTTCCCTCAGGGCGTTCCTGACTGTGGAGTGACTCCACTGCTCTGGGGGCAAATCCTCCAGACGAGGGCAGCTCGAGAGAGGGAGGGGGAAGAGAGCAAAAAACAGCGCGAGAGAGGGAGAGGGAGAAGGGAGAAGGGAGAAGGGAGAAGGGAGAAGGGAGAAGGGAGAGGGAAAGGGAGGGGAAGGGGGAGAGGGAGAGATGGTTGATTGTTGTCATTTAGAAATGGAACTAGACAGAGACAAGACAAATCAAGAGAGTCATTCCAAGACTAGGAGTGCCCCTGTTCCTCATTCTGTACTCTGCCAGCCTCTCTGGTGGGCCTGGGCTGGGCTGGGAGGTACCTGTGTAGCTGGATCTTGAGGGTGATGACATGGTAGACATCCTGCAGCATGTCAGCCACTGTGGCATCCGGGGCGTCTGTCACACAGCACAGAGGGACAGGGTTCCACCGGCCTACCTGGATCAGACCTGCAGCACACACACACACACGTTCAATACCAATACCAACACTAGTAAGGACCTGATCCAGGTCTGATCCTACCGGTGGAGGAATCATGAGGATGAGCCCTGCAGTGCAACAATCACACACACAAACACACACACACACACACACTGGTTTGTGCACACACCAAGCTACCTTTAGCCTGCGCTGCTGAGCTGTGGGAGTAACCCAGTGACAGTAAAGCCATTTCAATGAGCTGGTTGAACAGCAGCTCTCTCCTGACCAGCACAAACTCAGCATGCTCCTCCTTCCTCCCTCCCTCGGGCGGGCTCTCCTTGTGCTCCACCACACAGAACACAGGCAGCAGGCTCCCTGGGATGAATGACACACAGCACAGCCAATCACATAACACAAACACTTGTAGGTTACACTAAGGGGAGAGAAAAGTTGGCAAAGCCAGGCAGACTTGGATGTGTCTCTTTTCCTATTTTCATATTGTGGGGGAAAATACAGGTAAAATGGAAATAATGTAAAGTCACTAACTGGTTTTCTCCAACTTTCTCACCTTCCTTGTGCCAGCTCCTGGATTGCAATCCTGGGGTGTTGATGTTGGCGGCCAGGCTGGGGGCTTTGGCCCCTGGGCTGCCAAGCCTCCCCTGTGGTGTGGGCCCTCCTCCATTCAGATCCAGACGGGACAGTTTAGCAGGAGGGGGTCGGGGATCTCCATAGGGGTTACAACCCTCGGGCAGCTGAGCTCTATCAGTCTGGGGGTTCATCTGGAATCCCCTCTAACACCTCAGCTCACTCACACACCTGGAAGACCAAAACCCACACCTCATCCACAATCGAAAGAAAGTCGTATTCAAATGAAAATTTCAGTTTAGATTTTGATGCTTTAGTTCTCACTTTAAAAAAAGAAAAGTAACGTCGACATAACGCAAGCAGAAAAATAATGAAAGCAAACGAAAAATAAAACGCCATCCGCAATGACGAGCGGTTGTCTTAGGCGATAGGCTAATCAAGTTTTCTGAGGTCAATTTCACGCACGCAAAATAGGCTGGACTATCGCATTATGGACTAGAGTTGAGAAATTTGATGTGCATAAACAAACGTAGAAGAAGAGGTAGTGGCGTAGCATTGGAACTGAAGACGACAACAATGCTTAGCGTACCCTCCAAACAATCCTTAGCCGCAACCGGTGCATCCACAGTCGAAGAGTCGGACTCTCAAGGTATCAAGTCTCAAGTCTGTGAAACTTGTGACACAAAAACTGTGGTTACTCCGAGAAGTAGACTCGCTGGAAAACGCTTATCGTATGGACGCCCGTACAGATGTATAAATCGGTAAGCCTCACTTCATCTCCCCTTTTAAATCTCGCGAACTGTGCCTTGTAACCTTCTGTTTCACGGGCTGCTATCAGCTGCGTACTATCTTGTCCCGCTTTTGCTGGTGCCACCGGCTGCGCGCTCTGTACTCCGTTCTCAGTCCAAGCCAGACGGGTCCACTGGGACTTAAATGCAGCTACTGTGATATTCACACTTCAGTAGCTTCTTGCCTGCCTGTGTGGGGTAGCAGATGACACACGATACACAGTGAAACTGGTGAGCAAGAACTGGTGTACCAGTCATCGGCGAAAAGGCAATGGGTTGCAACATGCATCCCGCATGAAATAGAGAGAGAGAAAGAGAGAGAGAGAGAGAGAGAGAGAGAGAGAGAGAGAGAGAGAGAGAGAGAGAGAGAGAGAGAGAGAGAGAGAGAGAGAGAGAGAGAGAGAGAGAGAGAGAGAGAGAGAGAGAGAGAGAGAGAGAGAGAGAGAGAGAGAGACGGGGCGGTTGTAAAATGGATTTAACATGAACGGATATCATGATTTCCTGCGTAAGAAATGGTCAATGATTGTCATGTTTGCAGCCTTTGTCTAATATGCTGTTACAGGCTATTCTATGGCCAAAATGTACTTTGTAAAAGTAGCCTACCCCTATATGTGGTTATCAATCAATACCTTATGGATAGCCTAGGTTACTCAACCTTATCTTGCGCACTTTCATAGTTGATTAAAACACTCCTGCGCCCTCGCGCGCATACACACGCGCGCATAACCCATAAACACAAACCCAGCTGTATTAGCATATGGTGTAGTAATGAATTCACCAGTGCGGTCTGATAAGTGTATTAAATGTGACAATCGCGCATAAATGTATTTTTTATTTGCTGCTACATGCTGTGCGTGCAAGCTTTTGACATCATGATCTTACAGTAGGCTATAGCTATCTTTATGGAAATGTTTTCTGAAAGTAATTTCCATACATCGAACTATATTTAGCGTTAATCAAAATCATCTCAAATGTAGAACATGTTCACTAGCCTATAGGTATGTTCAGTCCACCATGGTGTAAAGTAGATAAAGCAATACCCAAATACAACGAAAAACTATTTTCTAAGATCAGCAGGAGTGAAATTTCACTCTTGAACTTAGAGGTACAAAGGGGTAGGCTTTAAAAGCTAGAAATTACCTTTAAAATAGATTAAACTTACCTTGGACTAGTTCGGACTCTGAAGAATTGTCTAGTCCACTGAGAAAATGAATGTTGTCCTTCAGTCTAACATTGTATAAAAACGGTGTTCCTTTCAGAATACGTTGTTGTCCAGCTTCCTCTATGGATAATTTTGTGATTTTCAGAGTGGTGACTGTGGTCCAAATGAAGGATAGGCTACTCTGACTAGGTGGAAGTAAGATGATCATACCTTCAATACAAAGAGGTGGAGTGTGTGTTGGTGTTTGTGTGTGTGTTTATGTGTGTGTGAGAGAAAGAGAGAAAGAGGAGAGATAGAGCTAGATAGATAGAGGGGAGAGGGGGGGAGAGAGTGACAGTGATATGGAAAGGAGAGAGGTAGAGAGAGAGGGAAAGGGGGGAAAGAGATCCTCTACCCTTGCCTAATTAGACAAATCGAATTAGCTATCTCCCCAGCCAGAGAGTGTCATGCCTGGTTAGACATCATTCATGATGACTAAGTAAAAGAAAGAGTTGTCACTCAGTGTGTGTGTGTGCGTGTTGTGTTTTGTTCATCTGCCTTTTGTATACCTCTCTCTCCCAGTTTTTCTGGATCTTTCTAGCTCGCTGCAGTTTGCTACGGTATCTCATCTATGAAGCTTGTAAATGATAGTTAAGACTGTTACATGCTCACAGAGCATGCTAACCGGCTAACACAGCTCTCTCAATCTCAGGATCATCCCTGGGGAATCCCCGTGTGTCACAGAGTGCCGTATCTCCTCCAATCAGGTTAGCTTTCACTTCACATCCTTTGCCACGCATATGAAATCATAATTACATGGTTGTTATATGGCTTTTACCCCACCCATTCTTTTCAGCGGGTTGCATGTTGGATGGTTTGGATGAATTAGTCACTTTACATTGTTACATTG
>NC_085037.1:10340465-10343413 GCF_963692335.1 Osmerus eperlanus
CTAAACTTTTTGACATAGGTCGAGACCTGGCACCACTGCATGGTATAGACTTGTAGGTCAATCCTGCTCCCTTAGCCCAGTTTGGTCAGACGGGTAGCCTCTGCTTCCTCTGGAACATTCTGCATTTCCCTGCTCTAATTCTGCTGTGTGATAAATGACTCTTGTCGGAGTAGCGTCAACACAGACTAACAATAGATCTTGTCTTCTTTGAGTTTTACAAACATTGAGCCCCTACATTGAGTGCTAAGGCTATATGCTGCAAGTTGAGCGATAGCTGCACACAAGAGTATATGGCCTGATAATAATGGTTCCACCAGGGCAGTTAGCTCTCCCTGCTCGACCAGACCCCAGTGAATGAAAGCCTGTCCTCGAGGTGCAGGAAGCTGAAATGAACAGGGGTTTAAACGTAAGATGGAGTTAAATGGAACTAGTGATGCCTGACGACACAAATTGGGTTTGGTGACCTGGTCAGGTGGAAATATAAACAGGGTCTGGATCAGAACGGTTGAGGCCTGTTATGTCACAATATGTTTAGTGCAGCTAACGGTTAGCCCCTTGACATGATGTCACCTTTCAAACAGCAGAGACACACAGTTTGAATCATTTCTTCCATGCACATACCAAAACAGGTTTATTTCCATTTAGCGCTGGCTTGATGTTGACACGGCATCGCAAGACAGATGGTCCCCAGTCACATTCCCTGATGTTCCTAAATGGTTGGTCACAGGTAATTCACAACTCCTGGGACGTGACTGGGGTGGCTGGAATAAGCAGCCAGTGCATCCCTGAAGGGGGCATTAAGGTGTCAGTGTGGTTGACATCCCAGTCATTAGGTTAGACTCCGCCCGTCTCTGCTGCCAAGTCATTAATGTGCACATAATGGCTGTTCAGATGAGGACAGGCAGGTCTGGCTAGGAGGAGGATCGTCGCTGTTGGCCTGCTACTGGGGCTGCAGATCTCCTTGTTATCTACATGACAGACCCAGGTGCTGCTGGTTCTAAAACAGCTCAAGTCGAGAGTAACTCTGCTCTGCACCCTTGCTTTGTAAGGATGAATGTGACATTTGTAGTTGGTCACTGGCCTCCGTAAGCATCAAGGAGGATGTGCGATTCTCCGGCAGCTCGGAGAGAGCTTGCACGAGGTGTGGACGGCAAGCTTCACCAACGTACAGTGATACACATGACATGAACATAAGCCAAGGCTGTTCTGTTCGCCCCTGTTCCTGGCGATCGACTGTCCCGTGGGTACTAACTCCGATCCCGATTGACAAGCTGGATCCTGTTTATTCCAACAGGGGTTAGAGTGGAAACCTGCGTGAGTGTAAAACTCACTGGAACAGGTTTACATTTACATTTAGTCATTTAGCAGACGCTCTTATCCAGAACGACTTACAGTAAGTACAGGGACATTCCCCCCGAGGCAAGTATGGTGAAGTGCCTTGCCCAAGGACACAACGTCATTTTGCACGGCTGGGAATCGAACTGGCAACCTTCATATTACTAGCCCGACTCCCTCACCGCTCAGCCATCTGACTCCCTGGTTTTGGACAGGCCTGGCATGAATGGTTGGTATTGGATTCAGACTGTGTAGCGGACGCCCCTTCAGAACACTGTGAAACTTCTTCCGTTGAACAAGCCCTCAGTGTTGCTGTGTCACCATCATTGCAAGAGATTGCGAGAGACTATTTTCTCTGCTTGCTGCACACAAAAGTACCACCACCACCACCAGGCAGGTAATTACTGTGACATGCACACGCTGCGACTCAGAAAAGGTGTGTGTGCATTGGCAACAGCACAGTGGAAGGAGTTGTCTGTGTGTGTGTGTGTGTGTGTGTGTGTGTGTGTGTGCGGAGAAAAGTGTATAAACAAAAATGTGTATATATTGTTTGGCTGCAGCCTTTGAGTGAGTGAGGGTGTGTGTGGTGTGTATGTATGTGTGTGGAGAAAGATGTATGAACAAATATTTGTGTGTACGGTTTGGCAGCAGCAAAAGTGTGCAAAGAGTTTGCAAAGTGTCAGTGTGCGTTTGTGTGCACAAGTGTGTGCTTAAATTTGCATTATATCAGCATATATTTGTGTGTGTGGGTACATTGTGTGGTGAAGAGCATATCATTTGACTGCCATGCGGTGATTAACGTTTCTTAAAAGAAGCCTCTCTAATTAAGTTGTTAAAGATTTGCCTGGAGATCCGAACAATGATTAAGAGCAAATAAGTGCCTCAACTTCTAAACCTCTATTCAGCCCACTGTCACAGAGCTACCCCAGAGTCAAGGCCCTCTCCTTGAGGGGAGTGTGCAGACAGACTTGTGTTGATGTTATGACCCATCCTAGAGAAAAAGGTAATTAGGAAGTTTGAGAAAAGAATCGAAAGCTGTCTCGCCCTTTCAGAAGCTGTCTCACCCTCCAGAAGCGGTCTCACCCCTGTGGAAGCTGTCTTACCCTTTCGAAACGGTCTCTCCTTCAGAAACTGCCTCGCCCTTTAGAAGTGATCTCACTCTTTAGAGGCTGTCTCACCCTTCAGAAACTGCCTCACCCTTCAATAGCAGTCTCACTCCTGGTATGCTTATACCAGGAACGTTTGGTTTCCAAGTGCTTTGCTCATCAGTGGTAGTTTGCCTTGAAAAACAAATGCCAGAAAGATGATCTCTATGATTTGTAGTTTGTAGTGAGAGGTGTCCTCAGGTCACCATTATCCTAGTGTAGCTCACAACAGTAGGATCCATTCTCCACTGACACAGTTGCTGGAGGAAGAGGATGTGTGTTAGATGTTGTTTTCCTCAGCATGGAACTGACTCCACAACACCTCAGTCTGAGGACAGAGCAGGAAGAGAGAGGGCAGAGATGGAGGGGGCAGAGAGGGAGGGGGCAGAGAGGGAGGGGGCAGAGAGGGAGGGGGCAGAGAGGGAGGGGGCAGAGAGGGAGGGGGCCGAGAGGGAGGGGGCAGAGGCG